>NW_026879359.1:0-26589 GCF_032173495.1 Musca vetustissima
TCCCTCTCTCTCTCTCTCTCTCTCTCTCTCTCTCTCTCTCTCTCTCTCTCTCCTCTCTCTCTCTCTCTCTCTCTTCTCTCTCTTCTTTCCTTTTTTTTCTCTCTCTCTTGAATCATTTTTCTTGTCTAATAATATGTGCTTTGATCGTTTGATCGTGAACAATAACTTAATGGGTACATTTTATTTGTCAACTAACAAATCAAATGAATTAAGGGTGCGTCTATAGTTATGATACGCAGTGTATTATAGCTGCCATGAAACGAGACATGAATTTGGCTGCGGATTTATGGTTAAAAGGAGAATAAAAGACCTTTTCTCCAGATTCACTTCAGTAGATGAGCGAATTGATATAATCCGTATAAAATCGAAGTTCTTTTACATCAGTCTCAGTCTCTCATCAGTTCATCTTTATCTTCGGTCGGAGCATGGGCGCAACTCCGACCGAAGATAAAGATGAACAGACCAAAGACATATTTTAGGAGCGCCTAGAAACAGCATAGGACCGTTGCCCTGCCCATCGGCTCAAGAACAACAAAGCAGCAGGAGCCGATGGGTTACCAGCCGAACTATTCAAGACTGGTGGCCAGATGCTAGTGAGGAGCATGCACCAGCTGATTAGTACAATTTGGCTAGATGAATGCATGCCCAATGATTGGAACCTCAGCATCATGTGTCCCGTGCACAAAAAAGGAGACAAGACGATATGTGCCAACTATAGAGGGATAAGTCTCCTTCCCATCGCATATAAAGTGCTATCCAGTGTGCTGTGTGAACGATTGAAGCCAATGATCAATTACATCATCGGACCATACCAATGCGGCTTCAGACCTGGCAAATCCACCATTGACCAGATTTTACTCTGCGCCAAATCCTGGAAAAGACCCACGAAAAACACATCGACACATACCACCTATTTGTCGACTATAAAGCCGACAGCACTATCCGTTCAGATGTGTTTAAAGCCATGTCTGCAAAATGAATACGGCTATGTAGGATAACTTTAAGTGGCAGAAGGTCAGTAGTTAAACTAGGAAAGGACCTATCGGAACCCTTCAATACCGAACGAGGATTCAGGCAAGGTGACAGTTTGTCGTGTGATATTTTTAACATCCTGCTGGAAAAGGTCATACGAGACGCAAATGTGAACAGAAATGGCACTCTGTACACCAAACAACACATGTTACTCGCCTACGCCGATGACATCGATATAATAGGCCGAACATTGCGAGCGGTAACAGCCACCGTTGAACAAATTGAAAAGGAGTCTGCCAAAGTGGGTCTGGCAGTAAACGGCGAGAAGACCAAGCTGATGGTATCAACGCGCAAGACGTCCAGTAGACTCGGACCAACTGTGGAACGTGAGAACTACAGCTTCGAGGTATATTTTCACTTATATACCTTGGTACCGCCATAAATAAAACGAATGACATCAGTTTTGAAATTCGGAGAAGGTTTGTGATGGCCAACAGATGCTACTCCCGCCAGACCAAACTCACACTTTACAACACGCTGATACTACCCGTGCTCTTATATGGATCTGAAGCATGGGTACTTGCGCAAGCAGATGAGGCAGCTCTTGGGGTGTTTGAAAGAAAAATTCTCCGAAAGATCTACGGGCCGATCTGCGTCGACGTGAATATCGGCGTCGAATGAACCATGAGCTTTACAATTTGTACGCGGACATCGTTATAGTCAGTCGTATTGAGCTGCAGCGACTACGGTGGCTAGGCCATGTTGTGCGGATGAATGAGAATGCCCCAGCTCAAAAGGCATATAAAAACGAGCCTACTGATGGTAGAAGGGGAAGGCCACGAATTAGATGGGAAGACCAAGTAGAAAACAACATCTTGGAACGTGATCTTTCAAATTGGTGGATTTGCGCTCAAGACCGACGCGCTTGGAAATCTTGTTATACCCTTCACTACACTGTGGTACAGGGTATTATGTATTTGTGCATATGTTTGTAACTGGCTAAAGGAAACGAGACAGACACATGGTTCGTTTTGAGAATATGCATATAATCACTTTCTGAGTCGATTTACGCATGTCCGTCTGTCCGTTCGTCTCTCCATGTTAAATTGTAAACAAAGTACAGGTCGCATTTATTATCCGAATTGGATTAAATTTGGCATAGGTCACATATTTGGCCCAAGGACGAACTCTATTGAAATTGAGAAAAATCGGTTCAGATTTAGATATAGCTCTCATATATATCTTTTCGTCCAATTTAAGGTAAATGGGGCACCAAAGTCCCTATATATCATTCAATTTGCACGAAATTTGGCACAGAGTACTGAATTAGGTCCAGCGGGATGTGTACCAAGTTTCGAGATAATCGGTTCAGATTTAGATATAGCTCCCATAT
The DNA here is from genome assembly GCF_032173495.1 of Musca vetustissima. Lineage (NCBI taxonomy): Eukaryota > Metazoa > Arthropoda > Insecta > Diptera > Muscidae > Musca > Musca vetustissima. The sequence continues at coordinate 2,366 of NW_026879359.1, forward strand.
ATAGTTTCGTCCGATCTAAGGTAAATGGCGCACCAAAGTCCCTGCATATAATTCGATTTGCACAAAATTTGGCATAGAGTACTGAATAAAATCTAGAAAGATGTGTGTTAAGTTTCCTGCAAATCGGTCTAGATTAAGATATAGCTCCCATATATATTTTCGTCCAATTATATATAAATGGTGTACCAAAGTCCCTATATATCTTTCGATTTGCACGAAATTTGGCACACCGTACTGAATTAATTCTAGAAAGATGTGTCTTAGGCTTCCTGAAAATCGGTTTGGATTTAGATATAGCTCCCATATATATTTTCGTCCGATTTCATGAAAATGGTATACCAAATGTTTGTTCTAGAATAATGTGTGTTAAGTTTCCTTTATATCTTTCAATTTGAACGAAATTTGGCATAGGATACTGAACTAGGTCTAGACTGATGTGTGTCAAGTTTCCTGAAAATCGGTCCAGATTTAGATATAGCTCCCATATATATTTTCGTCCGATTTAATGAAAATGGTGCAACAAAGACAATATATATATGTATATATATATATATTCATATATATATATACATTTTTTTTTAAATTTATTTACATAATTTTGTCCAATTGTAAAAAGCAGCCCTATATCTGACCAAATGAAAAATTTAGTATAGGTTGCAGAATGACATGTTTATGTATCCATTTTCGTGTTAATGGTCCTTCAACGTCTGTTAGTATTCATCTGTTGAATATATCCAAAGTGGTGAATGGTATCATATAGTCGGCCACGTTCCACTTTACTACTTTCCTTGCTGGTTTAAGCTCGGCTTATGGAACAACCGTTCTGTAGCAAGCCAGCTAAGTAAGTAAGTAAGTAAGATTTAGAGTCGTTTCCGTACATTTTTTGAGCGAAGTCAATAATCCTAGTTCATACGAGAGCCAGACATGCACCCTTTCTAGCGTTCGGATTCCGACCTGAACTTTGTTTACAATTTCAAATAGACAGACAGATAAACGGGCTGACGGACATGCATAGATCGACTAAGAAAGTGCTTCTATGCATATTCTCAAAAGCAACTATGTGTCTATTTCGTTTAATTTTACCTGTTACAAACATATACAAGAAGACCTTACCGCAGTGTGGCGAAGGGTATAAAAACCATGCAAACTAGCCGGAGCCAATTATATAGCCTAACCTATTTAGTTCTTGTCAAGTTTGCTTGGATGACTTTGAACGAAAAATATTAAAAAGGAACATTCTTCTTTATTATCTTATAACGCTTTTTAAACGATTCCCATATTTATAAAATATATTCCAGTTTGGTTGTGTTTTGTTCTCAACCTATGCCCGATAACCCAGTTATGTTACACTGGATTTTCCAGATGTATTTACGTATGTAAACAATATAACGAATAATTGTTTATTGGCTACTGATGACCATTTATTTTAATAATAATATTTTTGTTTGTACTATTTTAGTTATTGATTTTTATGCATTTCCAATTTTTTTCTTTATTATTGATTGAAATATAATATTGTTAGACGTAACATGTTTACAAACAAAGCGTTAAAACAAAAACAAATAACCAGCCATTGTTTATACAAATTAGTATTTTGCATATATAAATGTCGCCGTGACACACAAAAGCCTAAGGATTACAGTGTATATATTTTATATTAATTAAATAATAACAATATTTATAAAGCTTAATATTATTTATGAAATTAAAATGAAATGGAAATTAAATTATATTTTATTACAACTACTTGCAACTACTAGTGTTTAAGTATATCCGGCTTTTGTCAGCTATGTGTCGGCTGATATGCCGTGATGACGTTCATCATGACGTTACAATTTATTTACATAAATTATGAGTTAAATTGTAATGAAATTTAATTAAAATTTATTTAAATTATTAATAACTATGTAAATATTTAATTACACACACACATACAAGCTACATATGTTATTACATCCTTTTTTTAATAGTTAAACAAATAAAATGAGACTTTTTTTGGACGGATATACAATTTGTATATTTATTTGGGGTAATTTTTTGAATTTTTTGAAAACCAGTAGGGAAAGTAGCAAAGTCGTACGGGGCCGCCTATATGATACTCTTCACCACTATGGGTATATTAAACAGGACTATTAACATGAAATTGGATGAACTAAAATATGTGATCAATCCATAAACATTTGATTCGTTTGTTACAATGGGATTAAAGTATGTAAATTGACGTCAAACAAATAACAATAGGACATCCGTTGGAAATGAAATTTAATTAAACTTGGCACATATCATTCTGGACTAAATTTGCATTAAATCAGACGAAAATATATATGGGAGCTATATCTAAATCTGGACCGATTTACACGAAACTTGGCAGACATCACTCTAGGCTCAATTCAGTACGCTATGCCAAATTTGGTGCAAATCTATAGATACAGGGTTGTCCATATTCGACGGACCCATGTTTTTTTTTTTTAATAATCAAAGAAAAAAATCAAAATTTGGCGGTTGGTAATGTTAATCATTTAATTTGTTACAAGTAGATTTGTTTACATCAATTTTTGAATATGATATCTCTCAAATGGCGTTGATGACTTATTGTGCCCTATTTGCTGCATTTTCCATAGTTTTTGCCAACATTTCGGCCGGAATAGCGGCTATTTCTTCACGAATGTTGTCTTTGGTCTCTTCTACGGTCCTTGGCTTGTTAACGTAAACCTTTGACTTCAAATATCCCTAGAAGAAGAAGAAGTCAGGCGGCGTCAAATCGGGCGAACGCCGTGGCCAGTCCAAATCACCACTTTTCGACATAAAACGGCCCGGAAACAAATTCTTCAGAAAATCGATTGTAATGCGACTTGTGTGCGGTGGAGCGCCGACTTGTTGAAATCAGAACTGCCTCATAATTGGTTTGATGTTAATATGTGATCAATCCATAAACATTTGATTCGTTTGTTACAATGGGATTAAAGTATGTAAATTGACGTCAAACAAATAACAATAGGACATCCGTTGGAAACGCAACTACGTTATTCTATGCTCAATTTTGTACCTTGTGCAAAATTTGATGTCAATCTGAATCTGAGGAGTTTGATGCCCAATTTACTTAAAATCGGGCGAAAATATATATATATATATATATGTATATATATTTATGGAAGCTATGTCCAAATATAAAGCGATTTCAACGAAACTTGTCACAGGTTAGGTTATACTAAATTAAGTAAGTTTTGTTCCTGTCAGCCTATTGGTTCCTTGGGGAGCTATATCTAAATGTCAACCGATTTTCACGAAACTTGGCACACATCATTCTGGACTAAATTTGCATTAAATCAGACGAAAATATATATGGGAGCTATATATAAATCTGGACCGATTTACACGAAACTTGGCAGACATCACTCTAGGCTCAATTCAGTACGCTATGCCAAATTTGGTGCAAATCTATAGATACAGGGTTGTCCATATTCGACGGACCCATGTTTTTTTTTTTTTAATAATCAAAGAAAAAAATCAAAATTTGGCTGTTGGTAATGTTAATCATTTAATTTGTTACAAGTAGATTTGTTTACATCAATTTTTGAATATGATATCTCTCAAATGGCGTTGATGACTTATTGTGCCCTATTTGCTGCATTTTCCATCGTTTTTGCCAACATTTCGGCCGGAATAGCGGCTATTTCTTCACGAATGTTGTCTTTGGGCTCTTCTACGGTCCTTGGCTTGTTAACGTAAACCTTTGACTTCAAATATCCTTAGAAGAAGAAGTCAGGCGGCGTCAAATCGGGCGAACGCCGTGGCCAGTCCAAATCACCACTTTTCGACATAAAACGGCCCGGAAACAAATTCTTCAGAAAATCGATTGTAATGCGACTTGTGTGCGGTGGAGCGCCGACTTGTTGAAATCAGAACTGCCTCATAATTGGTTTGATGTTAACAGCATGGTCATTTTCATTTTGGAAGAAAAACGGCCCAATGACCGTTTTCGTTCTAAAGCCGCACCAATATGTGACTTTTTCGTCATGAAGAGCCACTTCTTGAATCTCCTGAGTATTTCAGTGGCGTAAAAACGGCAATTTTGCTTATTTACGATCCCATTCAATGTGAAATGAGCTTCATCGGACATGATAATTTTGTTCCAAAACTGCTCGTCATCTTCGGCCATTTCGATGACTCTTTGGGCCCATTCCAATCGACGAGGCTTGTCCGCAGGCAACATTCTTTGCGTCAATTGAATTTTGTACGGGAACAAATGCAAATCAATGCGAATAATCCATTGTAAAGGGGACCGAGTCATGCCCAACTGATGAGAACGGCGTTTTTGGGATGTTATTGGGGACCTCTCAACACTGGCTCGTACGGCAGCGATATTCTCGGCCGATCGCCTTGGTCGACTTTTGTATGGCCTCTTCGGATTAGAAAGAACCTTACCAGTCGAAAATTTTTCGTATAAACGCTTAATGGTGTTTTTAGAAGGCGCACTTCTTACATTTTTTAATGTTTTAAAAGCACGTTGAGTTTTCACAATTGACTTCTTCTGTTGAATGTAAATGTCAACTATTTCAGAGCTCTCGCGTGGCGTGTATTGGTTCATGGTAAAAATCAGCTTGGACTGACGCTTCAAACGCGACATGTCATTAAGCGATGTGCCATCTCTGTCAAAAGTTATGGCGTTGTCAGATGGGTCCGTCGAATATGTGCAACCTTGTATATAAGGACTTTGGTGCACCATTTACATGAAATCGGACGAAAATATATATGACAGCTATATCCAAATCTTGACCGATTTTCACGAAACTTGGCAGACATCACTCTAGGTCCACTTATGCCCAAGTTCATGCAAATCGAAATACATAAGGACTTTGGTGCACTATTTACATGAAAACGGACGAAACTATATATGGGAGCTATATCTAAATTTGGACCGATTTTCTCGAAACTTGTCAATTCAGTACGTTATACTAAATTTCGTGCAAATCGACAGATATATAGGGTCTTTGGTGCACCATCTACCTTAAATCGGACGAATATATATATATATATATATATATATATTTTTTTTTATATATTTTTCCCAATTCAATAGGGTGCGTCCTTAGGCCAAATAAGTGAGCTGTACCAACTTTCATCCAAATCGGATCATAAATGTGACCTGTACTTTGTTTACAATTTAACATCAACAGACGGACATCACCAACCATTTCAATCGATTACAATTTAATCATTTGTTTAAATTTCCTATATATATTTGTTCAAAAGAGGAATAAAGGAAAACTACTTACCCAAGTTAAAGACAATAATGATAATGATGTTTAATATTGCATAAAATTTGCAATTAATATTTGTAATTAAATGCATATTTTCCGGTTATTCGTTTTCCTCTTTCACTTTGATCGTACTTTCACCTTCTTCCTTTATTTCACGTTGCTGATGAAATTTAAATTTCGTATTTCCCACCTGTAGTAAACGGTTGGCGTTTTTTTTTTGTAACGTTTCTCTTTGTGGCCACTAAATATTTTTTCCCTTTTTGTTCACTTTAATTCAGTTTATGGAAAAATTTCCTTCTTCGGTTTGTTTCTTTTTTGCGTTTAAAATGTAAATTAACAGGGTCCGAAAATAATTACGGTATTCATAATGACGCGTTATTTTCTTCTGCGTCTTCTTCTGGTTAGCATTTACAAACTGTTTTACATATTTGTTACTGAGGTTGCTTGTTATTCTTTTTTTTTTTTTTGCACTGTAAATGAAAGAAATTAAGAGAAAGGTGAGCAATTTTGGTTTTCATTAGCGGAAAAAGGAAAAGTTGTTTTTGTTTTTTTAATGTTAATATTAAACAATTATTAAAGTGTAGGAAATTTAATCTGTTGAAAAGTTATCACAAGGTAAACTGATTATAATCAAGGTTATTGTATCAAAGAACTTTGAACAAAATAAATAAATATTATCCTTTTTAGATAAAACAACTGAAAAGGGTATTAAGTTTAGCCGGGTCGAACTTTTGTAAGCCTCCCTCATTGGTTTATCGACAGTTAATTGAAATGTAGTCTCTAACCCTACGTTCAAATATGTTATAATATATTTGTAGGCGTGTAAAACCCCCAATAGAAGTCAAAACGGGCTGGATGTTTATATAGGGCTTATTACACATAAGTGAACCGATCCAAACAATGTTTTCTAAGGATATCTTAGAAACTATTGGAGATCAGAAATCACTTTTGATGGAAAAATTTTACAGTACGAAAAACAATATTATACTGAGAGGTTCTGGTCTATTGCAAATGGGTTAAAACAGTTTTATGGTTAATTTTTAGCTCCAGGGCGATGTTACGGCTGCTAACAGGCCGGCCAACTTCGATTATTTCTCCGATTTTATCGACTTCTTCGACGACCGGCCTACCTATGCGACATGCATCTTTAACATCAAAACCATAAACACCAATAACAATTTTAGCCGCTTGGCTTGCAGTTTCACCTTTGTCAAAGAAAAACTGTAAAATTTATTGAACTTTCTCTTTGTTCACTTCCATTTTTACCGCCCTGTAACTCACAACTGAATGCACCAAGAACAAAAATCAATATATATATATATATATATATATATATAAAATAGAAAAAATTTGTTTGTTTGTTTGTATGTTACCGATAGACGCCAAAACCGCTGAACAGATCTTAATGAGATTTACACTGTATGTCGGGGCATGTCTGAAAGTAACATAGGCTATATAAACCTTTAAAATTCCGCGTGGATGCGGAGTTATAACATCAATAGTAAACATACCTCGAAATTTCTGAACATATAATATGCGTTTATCTTAAGAACGGTTACAGATACCGTTTTCAAAATTTGCCTGAATAACGAAGGTGTGAATACACACCATCCATACAAAAATGAGCATGGTACGATCAACGGAAAATTGCCTTTTTACTGCATTTTAAAAATCAGCATATTAAAAATTGAAAATATTTTGTTTGTAGACTCTAAAATGCTGAAAAGATTTGACTGAGATTTTCACAGAACGTCATAACATGCCCTGGGAATAACATATGCTAAAATTCCACTTCTAAGATTTCCCGAGGATGCGTTGTTATAGCATCGAACGTAATCATACCTCAACCAGTAAGGAAAGTAGTAAAGTCGGACGGGGCCGACTATATGATACCCTTCACCACTATAGGTATATTAAACAGGACTATTAACATGAAATTGGATGAAATATAATTTGTTATATTTATCTAAATGTGAATCTACCTAGATCTGTCCATAAAGAATGTAAATCGACTTCAAACAAATATAAATAGGTCATCCGTTGGGCTATGCCTGTACTTCTAGAAAACGCAACTACGTAATTCTATGCTCAATTTTGTACGTTGTGCAAAATTTGATGTCAATCTGACTAACATGAGGAGTTTGATGCCCAATTTACTTGAAATCGGGCGAAAATATATATGGAAGCTCTATCCAAATATTAAGCGATTTCAAACACACTTGTCACAGGTGCGTAAATTACTTAAAATCAATCTATAAGGCAGACATCACTCTAGGCTCAATTCAGTACGTTATGCCAAATTTCGTGCAAATCGAAGGATATATAGGGACTTTGGGGCACCATTTACATGAAATCGGACGAAACTATATATGGGAGCTATATCTAAATCTGGACCGATTTTCACGAAACTTGGCAGGCATCATTCTAGGCTCAATTCAGTACGTTATGCCAAATTTCGTGCAAATCGAAGGATATATAGGGACTTTGGGGCACCATTTACATGAAATCGGACGAAACTATATATGGGAGCTATATCTAAATCTGGACCGATTTTCACGAAACTTGGCAGACATCACTCTAGGCTCAATTCAGTACGTTATGCCAAATTTCGTGCAAATCGAAGGATATATAGGGACTTTGGGGCACCATTTACATGAAATCGGTCAAAACTATATATGGGAGCTATATCTAAATCTGGACCGATTTTCTTGAAACTTGGCAGACATCACTCTAGGCTTAATTCAGTACGTTATGCCAAATTTCGTGCAAATCGAAAGATATATAGGGACTTTGGTGCACCATTTACATGAAATCGGACGAAACTATATATGGGAGCTATATCTAAATCTGGACCGATTTTCACGAAACTTGGCAGGCATCACGAAACTTGGCAGGCATCATTCTAGGCTCAATTCAGTACGTTATGCCAAATTTCGTGCAAATCGAAAGATATATAGGGACTTTGGGGCACCATTTACACGAAATCGGACGAAACTATATATGGGAGCTATATCTAAATCTGGACCGATTTTCACGAAACTTGGCAGGCATCATTCTAAATGATTAGGCTGTACCAAATTTCGTGCAAATAGAAGGATATATAGGGACCGTTTACATTAAATCGGTTAAATATATATATGGGAGCTATATCTAAATCTGAACCGATTTTTCCCAATTTCAATAGGGTTCGTCCTTGGGCCGAATAAGCGACCTATGCCAACTTTCATTCAAATCGGATCATAAATGCGACCTGTACTTTGTTCACAAAAATACATGGACAGACAGACAGACAGACGGACAGACGGACGGACGGACATGCATAAATCGACTCGGAAAGTGATTCTATGCATATTCTCAAAAGGAACCATGTGTCTATCTCGTTTCCTTTTGCCTGTTACAAACATATGCACAAAGACATAATACCCTGTACCACAGTGTGGTGAAGGGTATAAAAATTATGAACATGTAAATCGTGTATATCTTAAGTACGGTTCCAGACACCGACTTCAAAGTATTGCTGAGTACCGTGAGTGTAAATACGCATCATTAAATTTATACGTAGAAAATAGAAAAAAATATTGTTTGTGGTCTCAAAAACCATTAAGCAGATTTTATTAAAATGTTCATAGTAAGTCAAACGATCCCATGGAAAAAAAAACTGAGGAGTAATAGCATATGTAGAAGATTTTCTATGGGTATATCTTAACGTAGCGGCTTGAAAATATGGTTGAGTAACATGGATACAAATACTCATCATCCGATGAGGAAATACTTTCGAATGATGAGGATATATTTTGAAATACATACATATGCATGTATGTATGTATATTGAAATAAAAATTGTGTAGAATTGAAAAAAATTGGTTGACATTATAATTTTCCATTTTTGTCAGTTTGTGAAAAGAAAATTATTTTGAACAAAATCAAACAAAGTGTTATTTGGATTGCAAAAAAAAAACATCAATAATTTTAATTATAAATCGTTTTATCACCTGGAAAAAGTCAGAGACTGGGATAGGGTAAATTCAGATACACCACTGTTATTTCAAACCAGTAAGGAACGTTCAAAAGTCGGACGGGCCGGACAATATGATACCCTTCACAACTTTGGGTACATACAAGAGATGCAAATATATACAATATCTGGTAAATAGAACAGACTTCGCATCTTTGAAGGTCCATTGAATTGGTATTGGGCGAAATTAAATGTGTGATCTTCATAGATATTTGCACCAATAAAAAAACCATACACATACCATTCTGAAATCAATGAAAAATTGCATGTCAAACAGGCAGACTTGGATTCTTTGGTACCATTTGTATGAAATCGAATAAAATTATGTATGGGAGCTATATATAAGCACATGGATCTAATTGAGCAACCGTTGCATATAACATTTGTTTAAATCGTGTAAATCAAACAGACATAGGCCTTTCGGCATTTACATAAAATGGAACGAAATTATATATAAGACTTAAATCAAAATCTGAACCGATTTCAACAAACATAATTTTTTCTCAATAGCATTTGATATGCAAAATTTTGCTCAATCGGACAAATATTGGGAGTTTGGTGTATCATCCACAAAAAATCGGACGAAACTATATATGGGAGCTATGTCTAAATCTGAACCGATTTTAACAAAACTTCGCAGACATCAGTCTGCACCAAATTCATAGTCTGTGTAAAATTTTGTCCCAATCGGACAAATATTGGGAGTTTGGTGTATCATTCACATAAAATCGGACGAAACCATATATAGGAGCTATATCTAAATCTGAACCGATTCTAATAAAACTTTGCATACATAAGTATGGACCTGATTCAGTGCGCAGTGTAAAGTTTTGACACAATCGGATAAATTCTGTGCATTATTTACCTTAAATCGGACGAAAATATATATGGGAGCTATACATAGCTTACCCCTCATCACTTTAGACTCAATTCGGTACGCTATGCTAAATTTCGTGCAAATCGAAGGATATATAGGGACTTTGACGCATTATTTACCTAAAATCGGACGAATATATATATATATATATATATAGGAGCTATATCTAAATCTGAAACGATTTTCATGAAAATATTGGGAGTTTGGTGCATCATATACATAAAATCGGACGAAACTATACATGGGAGCTATATCTAAATCTGAATCGATTTTCTCCAATTTCAATAGGGTTCGTCCTTGGGCCAAATAAGTGAACTGTGCCAAATTTCATCCAAATCGGATCATAAATGCGACGTGTACTTTGTTAACAAAAATACATGGACGGACGGAGGGACAGACGGACATGCGTAAATCGACTCAGAAAGTTATTCTATGCATATTCTCAAAAGGAACTATGGGTGTATCACGATTCCTTTTGCCTGTTAGAAATATATGGACACAGACCTGTACCACAGTGTGGTGAAGGGTATAAAAATCGAGTTTTTGAGGCTGCATATTTATTCCTTTATACTGTAGTACTAAGAGCTAAACACTTTCTTCAAGGCTTCTAAACAATTTGTGGAGGAGGTAACAGATGGAGGTGATAATATATATTTTTTGAATGGTTGTTACTTTACGAAAAAACAAAAATTACCACCATTACAGAAAACAGCGAATTATTTAATAACTACTATACAACTACTACAACATGGACATTAATGCGAGCATATAAAAATACAAGGGTTTACCTAATTTTAAATTAAATTTAGTAAATATTGCAGCTGCGTATAGGATGCTTTCTAATTGACCATATCTAAATTTGAATTTGATAACTTCAACGGGTCCCGTGGCGCTTCGCTGCCCCTGCTGAAATTATCAAATTAAAATTTAGATATGATCAATTGATAAATTTAATTTTAAAATTAGGTAAACCCTGGTATTAGTATATGCTCGTATTAACACTACTAAAAAGTGTGAAATGTCCATGTTGTAGTAGTTGTATAGTAATTATTAAATAATTCACTGTTTTCTGTAATGGTTGCAATTTTTGCTTTCTTCGAACACAATTTTTTCGCAAAGTAACAACAATTCAAAAATTATGTCAATACTTTTTATAAGTTTTACACGATCGATCACCTCCATCTGTTACCTCCTCCACTTGCATGCAGCTGCAATATATACTAATTTCAATTTTAAAATAGGAAAAACTCTGGACTTTTTTTATGCTCGCACTAACACTACATATTGTCAATTTTTGTTTTTTTTTTTTTTTTTTGAAACACACCGTTAATAATTTTTATCAATTTTACACAATTGTTATGTCCATGAAAACAGATAATGACACGTAATAACCAAAATTACTATTTTGCACATCTTATTATCTATCACATCCATCTGTTACTTCCCCACAAAATGGTATTTATTATAATCCACATATTTTTGTAATCCAAGTAACATTTTTTATATAAATATATTTTCACAAACTGACAAAATAAAAAATTATAATGTCAACAATTTTTTTCAATTTTATTTTATTTTTATTTCCATATTTCAAATTATATCCTAATTGTTCCAAAATTTTTTCTCATCGGCGGATTTTAAAAATTTAACTAACCTATGTTACTTCCATGGGATGCCCTGTGAACATTTTAGTAAAATCTGTTCAATGGTTCTTGATTCCACAAACAATATGTTTTCTTTTTTCTACGTATAGATTTAATAGATTTAAATGCAACGAGGTTGGCATTTTCCCTTGATCGCGCCACCCTTAGGTGGTGTCGATGATGTGTATTTACTCCTACATTACACAGACATATTTAGAAGCCGGTATCTGTAACCGTTCTTAAGATATACAGAAATTACATGTTCATAATCTTTGAGGTATGATTACATTTGATGTTATAACTCCAGATCGCGGAATCTTAGAAGTTTATATAACCTATGTTTTTCCCAGGGCCTGCCATGTCGTTCTGTGAAAGTCTCTATAAAATTTGTTCAGCGATTTTTAAGTCTACAACCAAAATGTGTTATATTTTTAATATTCAGATATTTAAAATGCAATAGAAAGTGCATTTTCCGTTGATCGTACCATGCTCATTTTTATATGGATGATGTGTAATTACACCTACGTTATTCAGACAAATTTTGAAGACGGTATCTTTAGCCGTTCTTAAGATGTACGCATATTACATGTTCCGAAATTTTGAGGTATGTTTACTATTGATGCTATAACTCTGTATCCACGCCGAATTTTTGAAGATTATCTAGCCTATGTTACTTTCAGGGCATGACAAGACATGCTGTGTAAATCTCATTAACATCTATTCAGCGGTTTTTACGTCTATCGGTAACATACAAACAAACAAACAAATTTTTTTCTATTTTATATATGGGCAATATTGCCAATTTTTTAACATAGCTGAAGCGGAGGTTCACCCCTTTATAACTCGGGAATTACTTAAGTATATGAAAAAAGTGAATAGTTTTGGGTTAATTGATCTCTCGTTGCAAACTGTTCATGATATTGACCTCCAAACTTTATTTTGGTGGAAGCTGTGTCTACTTTAATGTAAAAAAATGTGTAAAAACAGGTTGAGGCGAACCAGTTTTTTTATGTTCTCTATCGATTTGTGACTAAGCCACTCATTTCACGGTCTTCGTGTCAAAGTAAAACTAGAAGCCAACAAAATGGGGACTACGCCCGTTATGTATCATTTTTCAAAATTTTCACTGCATCTACCTTTAAATGATGCTGACATTTTGAAGCTCGATTTTGAGTGTTTTTTTAATTTTACTTCTAGCTTTAATACGCGAACATGAATTTCTAGAAATCGATTATAAGATTATTGTAGTCGCGAATCTGCGTAATTTGATATGTATTTTGTGTATGTAGTATGCACAGCTTCAGAGTAATACTCATCCGAAGGTGCGAATTTTGTGCGATCAAATTTCTAAAAAAACCTATTTTTCCGGCCAAATTTTTAGATCTGTCAACTGAATGATATGGGTACCCGCGATCAATAAAGTTTTTTACGTTTCGGATGATATAAAATCTTCTTCATGAAGATCCATCTACTAGAACGGCGGGAACTGGCCTTCCAAAAACACGAAATTTGACAAAAAATGTTTTTGAAAATATCGCGGATTTATTTGCGTTTTCTGGGGATCATTTCCGCTTCAATAAATGACCTCATACGGATTTTGATCTTTTTCGAAAAGAGAACTTTAAAAACTTCAGCCGAAAGAGAGATGTACCCAATTTATCTCAAAAATAGTGTGAGCTGGCACATCCATGGTTCTTAATGGACCACATTGAAATCGGTTTATATCGATGTATTTTTTTAGGGTGCACACCGAAATCGGATGCGCGTTAATGACATATGGAGTTTTCGGAAATCATTCGCGTTTTACGATTTTTTGGGTACTTCGATGCAACGTGTGGCACATCTTAACCGTCAAATGAAATTTCGCAAAATATATATGGATTGGAAGATAAACTTCAGTACTTCCTGGAAACCGCATGCGCATCAAATGATTTTGAGAATTCCGCGATTTAGACGCAATTTATCTCAAAAATAGTGTGAGCTGGCACATCCATGGTTCTTAATGGACCACATTGAAATCGGTATAGATCGATGTATTTTTTTAGGGTGCTCACAGAAATCGGATGCGCGTTAATGGCATATGGAGTTTTTGGAAATTATTCGCGTTTTACGATTTTTTGGGTTCTTCAATGTAACGTGTGGCACATCTTAGCTGTCAAATGAAATTTCGCAAAATATATATGGATTGGAAGATAAACTTCAGTACTTCCTTGAAACCGCATGCACATCAAATGATTTTGAGAATTACGCGATTTAGACGCAATTTAAAATGTATATTTCATAATATTATTTTATTTTAAGATATATTCCTATTTATAGAATTCTAAGATTTATGGGAAGGGTCTTGATATAATCCGCGAGGCGTATACTTATACACAAAAATTGATTATCATGTCAATTTTTCGGCGAAATTCGGGTAAAATAGCAGAATAACCCCAACATTTTTTCTGAAATTTCTTGTATACAATTAAAAAAATAAATTTGATGACATTATTTTTTCAACCAAAAACAAATATTTTCCTCAATATCTTGTTTTGTTGTCGCTTTGATTTAGAAACCGCTACACGGACTTGTGTGATTTTGATATCATTTGATTCATCATGGTGTTTAGATTATGTGGATATTTTTAAATTATTTTTTAGGTGTGTGTATGTCATTAATATATTAAAATTATTGATGTAATCTGCTATATATTTCTTATTTGTCTCATATTTCGCGAATATGTGCAACTTTATCGTGATTATTATAATATATTCATATTCTTATTTTACGGAGGAAGATATATATCAACGTTTTTGGTCAATATAATAAACGGCGTAATTTTAAGATTTTTTTCTTATGCCCAAAATTAAAACCTCGATAACTTTTGCGCGCATCAACCAAAAATTTGATCGCGAACGGTTTCGGAGTCAGAACATTTTTCTCTATATGTGTACCAAAAATCATTGATGTGCCACAAAAACAAAAAAGCTGATTTTTTGAAAATGGAATATTAAAAAATTGGCAATATTGCCCATATATAGAAGACATTTGGAATCAATGTATATTCAGTGCATGAGTTTAATATCAGTGTTTGGAGCAGCTAACTTAAATACCCTCATTTTCATACTCACAACCTTAGGACGGACATTTTGAACTTGATTTTTTCTTATCTGCTATGCTGTGATATTCAAACAAAACCTTAAATAAAAGCTTCCTACACCAAATTGGCATTTTTTCAAAAAATTGCCATAAATCCGAGAGACGCATGAAGTCGCTGGAAAAAATTTAGTATGATGTTCTAGACAGACACACAAGAAAAATAAAACAAAAATCAACGCTGAACTCGACTGCACTCCATACTAAACCCCTATTTTAATTGAAGGAATTTAAAAAAACGGACCTTACATATATTTAGCCCGAAACACCTAAATTAAAATAACTTATGGGTTATATAACTATACCATTTAATTAAATGCCAATACTATATATCAAAAATGGGCAAAATTTTATAATAATATATTCACAGAATGCACACGACCATCGCAATTTTATAGCTAAAAAAATACCATTTTTAACAATGGAAAAAATTTCTATTTTAAATGTACCGTTATTCCGTTCTAGCTTATTAATTCGGATTATTTTATACGGACTTAAGTACTCTCAACACTCTACTTTAAAACTGCATTAATGTTTTAAAGTTTCCTTGAACTTCATTTTTTTATTTTCTGCGCGCTAGATCGGTATTTGTTCCCACTGTGCGGGTTCATTTTTAGTAGAGCCCTCTTTTTGTGGTAAATATCATTTTTAAAAATTATCAATTTGGAACATGTTTCGGTTTAGCCTCCATAGAGCGATACCTCCATTATACATTAGTTTGGTCCCGTGAGCACGTTTTTCAAACGAAGTCTTCAATGGCTCCAATTTTATACTTTTGCATTCTCATTTTGCAGAAAATCTTCCTACTAAAAATTATCAATGTTGGTCCATGTTTCAGGGTGGCCACCAGAGAGCGGTACTCCCACTATTCGGCATTTTGGCATTTTCAACCGAATCGACTATAATTTGATACTTTTGATTCTAAGGGGATGGCAAAACTTCCTACAAAAATGTATACCGTACGTATACCGTACCATATACTACTATAGGTACTATATAACGGTGCCATTTCGGTACATTTTGGGAAAATAAAGAAAATTATCAATTTAGATCAAGATTTGATATTTTAACGGTTTTAGCCGCATTCTTGTAGGATAGAACATATTTATGCGGACAATGTTCTTCATAGGTCAATGTTGGGACCTATTTCCCATTAAAAGTTTCCATCATATTTGGGTAATTTTACAGTTTAAGAACCGAAGTGGCTGTAATTAAAAAAATCGAATTAGGTCTATTATTGACATGGACCGGCCGAACTTTAAGGCTATGTTACTTATTTAAATATGTTCGGACAATTTTTAACATGGGAAAAATCAAACTAATACCATGAAATATAGGTAAGCTTCAATGAAAGAAATCGAAAAACGGCAAAAACTTTTTTTTTTTAATCCCAAAATACCCAACATTTAAAAAAAAACCCTGAAAAAAATAAAAGTGCTAAAAAAGATGCTAGGTGCTAGATCAAATTTTTAGGTGCTAAACGAGTTTAAAAAGTGCTAAATCTAGCACTAAAAGTGCTAAATTGGCAATACTGTTTGGGTATAAAAACTCCGTCCAAAGTACGTTCAACACGAACTCTCTTTTGACCAAATAGAGTAACAATTAAACGTACTAAACTCGATCCTTAAAGATAAATGACCCTCAAAATCTTTTATCTCTTAACCGAAAACCATTGTTATACCCTTCACAGCACTGTGATTTGAAAAATTTTGAAAAATCGGTTCAGATTTAGATATAGCTCCCATATATATTCGTCCATCGTCCCTATGTATCTTTCGATTTGCACGAAATTTGGCACAGCGTAATGAATTAAGGCTAGAATGATGTGTGTCGAGTTTCGTGAAAATCGGTTCAGATTTAGATATAGCTCCCATATGTATTTTCGTCCGATTTTAGGTAAATAGTGCACCAAAGTCCCTAAATATCCTTCGATTTGCACGAAATTTGGCATAGTTTACAGAAATAATTCTAGAACGATAAGTTTAAAATTTCGAGAAAATCGGTTCAGATTTAGATATAGCTCCGATAATGGTGCACCTGTATATCCTTCGATTTGGACGAAATTTGACATAGCGTACTGAATTAAGTCTAAAATTATGTGTGTTAAATTACGCGAAAATCGATTCATATTTAGATATAGCTCCCATATATATTTTCGTCCGATTTTAGGTAAATGATGCACCAAAATCCCCTCTATATCTGACAAAAATTTAGAATAGGTTGCAGAATGACATGTTTAATTTCATGTTAATTGTCCTTCAAAATTGCGACGTCTGTTAGGATTCCATCTGTTGAATATACCCAAAGTGGTGAAGGGTATCACATAGTCGGCCCAGTCCGACTTTACTACTTTCCTTACTGGTTATACATACAAAGGTTTTGGCCGTCAGAGCATAGTATTTTTATATAAAAAAAAACTTAATGGATTAATCTGAAAACATTAAATAAAATTACGATTAAAACACTACACATTTTTGACATCTTTTTAAAGGATAGGCAACAATTTGTAACTTTAAAAGGTTAAGAAATTACTGGTTGTTGACACTAAAATTCTCATTTTTATGTTTAAGTTCACTTATAGTAAGGACCTTCCCCTTTTCTCCAATACTTATATTCAATCTTCAACAGACTGAACTTAATGATTGATGGAACGTCAATAACATTGTATAAATTACACACTTGTGTGCCTCTACATGTAATTCGAGGGCATTAGCAGAACAAAACTTGCCGACATGAACTCTTGAGCATTAAATATGAATATTAATACCATGAATGTGTTGAAGCCGCATCATTAATCATAACTTTGTCTATACAATCATTTAACATTGAACGTATATATATTTATTAAATAAAACCATAGTTGGTAGTATACATTTAATTTATATAAAAAACATGATACAAATTTATATTTAAGCAAAAAATTATATTTTAGCAATATGGATGACATATTCCCGTATTATAAAAAGCCAACTTTGGCTTTAGCTATGTTAAATTGTCAATTTTGTCAACAATGTCCAAATACCATCATTAGACTTAAACCTGAGTATTTGAAAACATAAATGTTGATATTTAATAAACATACATATATAAATATTTCTCACATTCCGCTATAATGATTCTCCCCTTATGTTGAGGAATGAAAATAAGTTGACGCCT
The DNA here is from genome assembly GCF_032173495.1 of Musca vetustissima. Classification (NCBI taxonomy): domain Eukaryota; kingdom Metazoa; phylum Arthropoda; class Insecta; order Diptera; family Muscidae; genus Musca; species Musca vetustissima. The sequence goes on from NW_026879359.1 coordinate 20,456, forward strand.
TTTATTTACATAAAAGTGGAGCTCTTAAGTGCCTTTAAGTGCACGATATATGATATCATTAAGTAAATCGATTAACATAAAAACCATTCATCTATTGTTTTGTACACACAAATATACATACTCTAATTATACTCACTTCTTTGGCTATACCCACTGTATTGGCTATTCTCGAAAGGTTTAAAAATAAACCAACTCAATGGGCAATTATCTTCGAGTGTGATATTAAAATCAGGGAAATCTCTACCAAATGCTAGAACATTATTGTTTGTCATAAATGTAGTTAAAGGTAAATATGGTGACACAGTTACAACAACGAACATCAAATAGAGGATTTTTATTAATTTTTTGGTTCTACTTACGGTTTATATATGGTATGCGCTAAGGTCATAATTGACTTCCAAAGGATTTTTTCGTGGCGATAAATACAACAACTGGTCCGTGCCGGGATTGAACGAAACTCAGGACCTTAGTTCTGTAGTGTTTACCGGAACCGCATCCACCATAAACGTTACGTCGCTTCATGCTGCGCTTGCGTGTCTCCCAGTGAGTCTCAAGTATCGTCGTCCGATTCATCATCCGAATCGTCGTCGGAATACGAGACACCCCCGCAGTCTCCTCAACAGCAAAACGCGCAGCAGCTAACACTACATATTGTTGTTACGCGCCTAGAGAATGCATCGTTCTTGCAGTTCAACTGCGATGGTCTACGCTAAGATCAGCGAAATTGTGGGGTTTATGAGTAGAAGGAGAATAATGGTCGGTGCAATCGTCTCGTGGAAGCTGACCGATAACTGTAGCTTACATCGTTGCGATGGTTTTAAAGCTGTTATTACACCATTCTGTCCAGTACAAACCTATCTCGCTTGAGCTAGACTTTAGTGACCCATACACTGAATGTATGGTGGTAGCAGATATCACGGGGTCTTATAAATAACGTAACGTGGCAACCTGTCATTTCATTCGGCTCAAACCCCCTTCGTCTCCGTCAACAGGCCACCCGACTTCATTACCTCTGAACGAAGTATATTCCCGAACCATAGGAAAGCTGAATGGCCTGGTTTCAGAAAGTTTACCAATCACAATCACGCTACTGCTGCCGCTCGCTACCACTACAATTTACGAAGATGGACGTTGCAGATGTCATCAAAAAGGCTAAGTCATCCAAAGCGTTTTGACCGGACGGAATACCCAAGATAATGGTGAACTCGGAATTGAGTATTTAACATCAGCCTTCAACTTGTCGTTAACAAACCCACCCACATAGCTTCTGAAGCCTGGAAAATAGACTGGGTGGTCCCGCTTCTGAAGCCTGGTATGGATGCCAGCAGGATTGAATCATACAGGCCGATTTCCGTGTTTGAAACTATATATTTGGACGCCATTCGTATGTCGAGTTCAGAAACAGGAAGTTTAAACTCGTAGAGTGAAACATTGATTTCTTCAAGCAGGTATCATATCTCCGGAACTGTTTAAATTCTAGCTTTCTGCTACTCCACAACCACCTGACGGTATGGAGATCCTAATGTATGCGGTGATTGTACGATCAGTTCTTTCATCTGGGGAATATTAAATTATCCGTCACAAAATCAACAGTCACACCACATGGACGGCTGAAATGAAGCTCACGCTGAATACAATGGACGATGGAGAACTGATTCCGACCACTATCTAGCCAAAGATACTGGGATTTACGTCCGACAGCCTTTTCAAGTCGTCTGCGCAAGACACTGCTTTACGCGATAAGCTGAGAAGTAGGAACAAGGTCCTAAAGTCGCTATCCGGCAGCACTTGGGGCGCTGACAAAGAAACCTTTTTGACATCTTATAAATCATTTATCATGAGTCCGGAGATTGGTAATATGCGGAGTCAGTGCGGTTTTCGAATATAAGTGATACGAAGTGGAAGAATGTCCAGACCAGCCAGAATGCTGACCTGAGAACTGCAACAGGGTGTCTTCTCATGACTCCAGTGGACTATCTTAATGAGCAGACGAAGATCTTATCGAAGATGTTATCGCCGGGAACACCCCTATCATAGTCTTATATACAGATAGACACATGTCCTGCATGTAGACTAAGACCACACCACACGTTGAAACTCTTTAACTGCCCAGCTAAGCCGACTCACATACCACCAAATTCACTATAGACACAAAACCTATTCAATTGGCAACATTTTTGAATTTGGAGATAGAGTATACAGAACCAGACAATCAATAACCCATAACATGTTTTTTGTCTCTACAACAAAAACTTGTTAAAATAGTTTTTCGCCAATGTGAAATTTAGTGGAGTTACACATATAGATAGGGCTACGGATATGTTAATAAATAAAGCTGATTTCCCCCTGCTATCAAGAATGAGAAGTAGGATACGAAAAGTACTTAACGGTACTAAATTTGGTACAATGTGTACTAAATTTGTACAATTTGGATTTAGGTGAACCGGTAGAGCTGGAACACTGACATTTGAAAATAAGATTACAACTGCATTATAGAATTGAGGTATGTTGGTAGTTTGCGAAATTCGTACTTGATAAATTTGATACAATTTGAATTTTGGAAGAACCGACAGAGCTATAATCCTAAATTTTGGAGTTAAAATTCCTGTTGGGGTGTGGGATTGGGATATGTAGGTAGTTTCGGAAATTTGTACTTACGAAAAGTACTAAAGTGGATAGAATTTGGATTTAGATGAACCGATAGAGCTGCAATTTATATTACTGTTGGAGTGTGGAATTGAGGTATAACTTTGAAAATTCGTAGTTTTATGTACTTAATGACACTATATCTGGTACAATTTGGATTAAGAGTGAACCGATAGAGCTGGAATTCTGAAGTTAGATAATAAGATTTCCATTGGATTGCATGATGAAGGTAGTAACGGAAGTTTGTACTTATGTATACTAAATTGTACTAAATATGATAGAATTTGATTTAGTTGAACCAATAGAGCTGGAATCCTGACATTTGTAGTTTTGGAAATTTATATTAATTTGTACTAACTTGTACAAAATTTGGGTTTGGGTACACCTATATGGGAAATTACAAAATTCTTTTAAAATTCCATTAAAAAAAATTGAAAATTTTTTTTGCGAGCACATTTATGATTTTTGGTACATAGGTTAAGAAAAATATGCTGATTCGAAATCTGTTCGCGTTCACTAATTCGGATCCTGCGCACAAAAGTTATAGCAGTTTTAAATCTTGTATTTAAAATATATATTAAATTGATTCCTTTTTGTTGTAATTCGCGAATTTCTTCACAAATGGATAAGCACATTTGTTTTCTTTGCATACTTGTCAAATCACATTTAAATACTGTACAATATTCGCGAAAAAACAAAAAGAAGCATAAGGATATCTGAAAATAAAATAAATTAATTTTTTAATTAAGACAGAACTTTTTTTTAATTTTCAATTTTTTAGTGTGGTTAAGGGAATACGGTTTTGCCTTAATCTTCTAAAATATATGACGCTTTCTTCTGCAAATTCATTTGCATGATTGTTAAATATCGGTAGATTCATCTGATAAGAGTTTCGACGTTAAAAATGATTAAATATATTGCACTTACAATACATAAAAATGATAAAATTTGGAAAGCATGCAATTTGCGTATTCGTGGAAATCAGTTGTTCAGTTGTTTGTAAATCGAATCAATTTCTTCCAATAATTATGAATCTTTCGATATTTCATTTAGCGGCAAAAGTGTGCCGCTCGATGCACATTACTATGCAAAAACTCTAAAAATGGCTAAAAATGACGCAACGTGCATACGATTTGTATGCGCATCCGATTTCAGTAATCTCCTCTGAAAATACACAAAAGGACACCTATTTTAAATAGATCGGTGAAGAACCGCGGATGTGCGTCCACAATCGATTTTGGATAAAATGCGCATATTATTCGCGTATAGATATATTTTTGACCTATTTTCACACAGATTCGCGAATATGATAACACAAGCATGAATGTATTTAAAATCAACTCGAAGAAAAACGCGATTATATACGCGAATTTGTCAAAATTAATTTTTGCAGTTTTTCCCACATTCAAGGTACCTATATCCGCCGTTTTATTGTGCGGAATTGAACATGGATGGGCTCATTAGATCCGGCACATAAAAAACTAAAATCACGCGGGGTTCCACGGAATTTAAATGGACTTTCTTAATTTTGGACTCAAAATATATGTTTTTATGAAAATTTACGCACCAAATTTTCGTCTTTGGAACCAAATTGCAAAGAAGTTACGGCGAGCACATTCATGAGATATACACTAAACGAAGCAAAATCACGAGTTCTACAATCCTATAATCAGTTTAGTCCATTATTTGGATGCGCATCCTAATTATAAGAAAAATTCAAAAAACACCGAAAATCCGGCTTCAATATGTCAGCATCCATTTTTGATGGATCCATTGATTATATCGAAAAACCATACATTAGAATCATATTGTCCATGGTGTATTCTGCAACTTAGTCACTGATCTCATGTGCGTGCGTCGTGTAGTTTAGCCACAAATCAGGAAGGAACACAAAAAAACTCTTTGGATTCAACACATTTTCACCCATATTTTTACATTACCACCATCACAGCTTCGACGCAACTTATTATTTATTACCATTATTTTAAGATTATGACAAAAACACTTCATTTTATAGAAATGCATTTTAATTATATGCAATATGTTCATATTTCGCGAGTTATAACCTTGCAAACCTCAGCTTCAAGGAATTTAAAAGATTTTTGTAATTTCCCATATGTGAAATTTGGATTCTTTCAGGTAATAAGTATTACAAGAGCACAATGATACAATAATACGTATTGGTAATAAATGATACAATAGTACGTACTATAAGAGAACATGGGAACATGGGTTTTAGTACTATTTAGTACTAAAATTTTAATTATTATCTGAATTGGTTTTTAAATAATTTCCATATTCGCTAACGAAGTTGCAGGCATAGGCTATAGAGCTATTGAAGAGAGACATAAAAACTCAATTTAAAACCAGAGAGCGGAGCAGTATAGTCGGATGGGGCCGACCATACGATACCCTACTCAACTACCACGGAACTCTAACATTCTGCGGATGTATATTCCAAGCCTGGGCAATATTTCGTGATATTTGTACCCTCTTGCCCGATTAGAGGTAAACAGCACCTCTTCCTCACACTGACATATTTTCCGAATATTACGAGTATTCAGTACAGCTATTGTCCAGATTCCCTTCATCGTGGGTTGTGTTGTGATGTTCGGCTTTCATTTGTGGTCTATAGATCGACTCGAAAATAACACAAAAATTAAGTTTTCGGTCCACTTCATTTCAAAATTATTATCTGACCATCACCGAAAATTATATGCGTTGTCCTTGACCATAACTGGAACCTCATGGAACATTTCAAAGCGATCAGCGATATAGTTCCGCTCTCTAGAGTGATAATGGGTTACTAAATAATATACGAATACGGAGAAACCTGTAAATATTTAGGTGTAACTCCCACATCCGAGCACATACAACAATATAATTGGTATTAATTTAAAGGTCTACCACTCCTCTTGGATATATTATCAACTTCTCGGTTCGATGTCCTTCAGGGGTAAATATATACGCTATAGAATACAAATTTTGTCATTTTTCACACAAAAGTCAGGTTCCATTTGACCCGCTAAGTATTGACCGATCTTTATGAAAACAGGCATGCTTATTCTTTGGCCTGATCCCCTTCTCCATGGAAAATTTCACGATGTTCGGGCCATTATTGCGGCCTCTGGAGCGATCAGAAAAACCGACAAACATTTAGTATTTGGTCCATTTCATCCCCTGAATATTAAATGTTTGTCGGTTTTTCTGATCGCTCCGGAGGCCGCAATAATGGCCCGAACATCGTGAAATTTTCCATGGAGAAGATCGTTCAATACTTAGCGGGAAAGTTTTGTATCAGTTGATGGCCTTAAATGTTCATGAGGTTCCATAGTCAACAACACTATAATTTTCGGTGATAGTAGATAATAATTTTTGAAATGAAGTGAACCAAACTTAAATTTTGTGTTATTTTGACGGCCGGCAAACCAAACTATTAGCAAACACAACCACAATCAAGGGAATCTGGAAGTCACTGTACTGAATAC